>NC_061116.1:51779946-51791125 GCF_002878395.1 Capsicum annuum | reverse complement strand
ACCCCCTTTAAGTTGAGGTGTGTCATAACCTTTTTGGGTATAGTTCAGGGGGGTAATTGGGTATTATCTCTAAAAAAATCAAGAAAGTTCAAACTAAAGAATTTACATAGAGAGAACATATACACACATACAACATACAAACACCTTCCTTGGGATCCATAAGAAAATATACATAAAGAAAAAATATAGAAACGGCGCATAGTATTTTAAGCTCTTATCCAACACCCTTTTTGACAAATTGACCAACCTCCAAAAGTCTTCTTCGTCGAGTCAAGCTAAAGCTTGAATTTGATACTATAAATAATAATAATATAAGGAAAACGCTATTTCAAAAATGAAACAAAATAGAAATTCTTGAGCATAAGTCTCATGAAACAAGGAATTGTGATTTTATATAGACGAAAATGAAGGAATACAATATCATAAAACATCTTAAATTTTATAATTAAATAATTGAAAGTTATGAATATAAAAACTTAAAGGTCATGAAGTCAATGATATTATTAATAGTAGAAATTTAATAATCATAAGTTATATAGGTAATAATTTGAAAACAAATAAAAGATAACATGTTTTAACATTCTAATATGGGAAAGATAAACAGGCGAACATTAAAGATTCTTCCAAAGAAAAGAATGTGTTAGAACTTGACCATAGTATGTAGATAACAAAAAGCATATGAATTTCAGTTGGTAAAAAATGCATAAATTAAAGTTAGCAATATATAAAAGGACTTTATTATTATATATTGATAAGACAATCAAATTCTCCCAAAATTACAACGAGAATTAAAGAAAAAAAACTCAAATTTTCTAAAAACTATAAAGAGAAGCAAAGAGAAAAAATTAAATCATTTTTTAAGAAATTATATCATCAAAAACATGAGTTAAAGAGAAAAGAAAAATCATGTTGTCAACAAAACATAATCAAATTCTTTCAAAACTACAAAGAAAATAAAACATATTAATCAAAAACTAAATCCTACAAAGAGAAGAAAAGAGAAAAATAATTTTTTTTTTAAAGAAATCATATTATCAAAAATCTAAACAAATAATATTAAATATATAATGCAACAAAGAAAGAGTTGTAATTATATTAGGCATATCAATTCATTTTACCTCATAAAATTAAACCATGCAAAAATATCTAAGCTCATCCGATGTGACATGCCTTAGAGATCTCCAATGCTATTTAATTTTTGGACATTAATTAAGTTTTCTCCTCATCTTAAATATTTATGTGTTTAAAAAAACCCAAAAGTCACTATATTTAACTCTATTGATTATTTAATAAAAGAAAAAAATTATTTATGTGTTTAAAGAAAACTCAAAAGTCACTATATTTAACTCTATCATAAACCTTTGCAATAAAACTCCATCCCACGTCCAGGAACTTAAAGCCAAATTGAATGAAAATTAAAGTCGTCTAATTACTTTGTTGGAGGTCGATATAATCCTTATTTTTCAGCTTAGCTTGAAGGCTTAAATTATAGCATCAAATATTGATGGTACCCAAGAAAAAGAAATGTCCAAAATAGAAGAAGGCATCAATAATATTTGTACGTCGTCCCAATCGAACACTAGCAGCGCAGGACTTTGTTCATCACCTAACATTGTAACTGTTGCACAAAAGGTTAGTCACTATTTTCATTCATAATATATACCTGAAATCTTTTTACTCTAACGGGTCATTTGGTTCATAAACTAATTATACTGAATTATAATTTTGAACTAATTTATTTCATTTAAGAGATGAGATAAATTATTTTTAAGTTTGAACGAATAAGATGTGATATCCCAATATATTGGGTTGACAAAATAAATTTAACTATTGATTATTTAGTGTGTAGAAATTGAACTTTCATACATATATTGTGTTTGTTTGCAGTTGATTGCCAAAACAATATCCTCAACACTCTTATATAAGATCATTATGTAAAGTTTTTATTTTTATGGCGCAGGGATGAGAAGACATGAGAATACTAATCCACTATCATGATTCTTTTTACTGATGAAGGTTGGAGAAGTTGCAAAAATAAAAAATAAAAAAATCAACGATAGGAATGACTTTCTCAATATACTTGTGGTTGATTTGATATACTCAACACAATATGTTTCTTAATTTTCTATTTATGTGTGCAAACTAATTCTTAAAAGCTCTCATACGTACTCCAACGAGAAAGTTCACGTTTAGAACATATCAAAATCAATTACAATGTCAATAAGATTAAGTATGCAGTTATTCTATATATGTGAAATATTTTTAACATTTAATTTTAGGTCACATAAAATGATATTCATATAGTTGGTAGGATTATGCGAGATTGGGTTACGTCGAAATCAATTTTAAGAAAGAATCATTCTGGATAAGAAGTTCCAAACTCGTATAATATATTTTCTCTTCTTTTTTCTCTTTTATCTTGGGTTCACATAACAGTTACAAAACATAATTTAAGGTGTCCAATGTTCATGAATGAAATAGTTCAGAATTGATATAGATTTAAATGAGATACAACCAGACAACAAAAGGCAGAAGGTCAAATTTAACAACCACATAAATCAGTTTTGATTAAATATGTTGTTGGAACTTCTAAGAATGATATCGTTTGTGTCAGATTTTTTTAGAAAATACATTATTTTTGAAAGATCCAACACGTATCCGTCAATATTTTTAAAGAGTGATAAACTTTTCATATGTTAAATTTTTTCTTCTATTTTAAATGTTTATGTACATATAAAAACAATTAAAATACTTGTCACTAAAGAACCACATATTTTAGTTCTTATAAAGCAAGTTTTCACTTAGGATGTTGCAATTTCTTTTCGCTCCATGCCTAGCATAGAAAAAATCACCCACTATGTTTGGTATATATATCAGTCTGAATTTTTAATGTTTGATTATTGATAAAATTATATTTTTTAATTTAAAATGAATATATCTATCAAATTGTGAGAGAAATTAAGGAATAAAAATAATAGAAAAAACATAAATAAAAGAAAAAGAATTGATGAGGAAAAGTCATCCGGAAAGAAAAAATATTGAGGAAGAACCAAATTCAGTGCCAACAACTTTAGTTGCCACGTACTTTTTTGTTATGTTTCTTGTGTTTTAGTTTCTGGGGGTTTTGAATGTAGGTGCCAAAAAAGTTTTAAAATGAGTGAATGTGATAATTACTTTATTATTGATTAAGAAAGTTGGAAAAATTTGAAAATAACTCATAAGTTTTTAAATTTACACTTTGATCCAAATGTTTACCTAATATAACGAGAAACGGAGGAAAAAAAGGTGTCTTTCTCTCTCTTCTCATCCATTATTGTTTTCTCTCTCTTAGCTATTTTTGTTGTTCATTGTTGCTGTTGCTTTATTCATCATCTTCTACTTCATTATCATCATCTTCTACTTTATTATCATCTTCATCTTCTTCTTGTTGACCATTGTTGTTGTTGTTGTTACCGCTATTGTTGCTATTTGATCAATTTCTTAGGTCAAATTTTATTTCCTACATCCCTTTCTACTTTGGCATTACTTCATAGGAAACTTTGGTAAGTCAAATTATGATTTTTAGTTGAATTGGTCATCTGGGTAACTGCTATTGTGCTATTTTTTCAACAATAGATAGCACGCGAATATGAATGCAATATAAGAGCCATCTGTTTAAACAGATCTGTTTCAACGAATGACTCATATGTTGCATTCATGTTTATGGTTCTATAGTGCTGTAACATGAATCGAATAGATGGGCCATCCGTTGCAACATATAACCCATCTGTTGCAACAGATTAGTTATTTTGTGCGACATGATAAATAGCTATTGCAACAGATTAGTAACCTGTTGTAATAGAACCTGAACTCGATTCCAACAGATGTGTTATCTGTTGTAACAGGGTAAAAAATATCTGTTGCAACAGATTATTAACCTATTACAATAGAACCTGAACTCGATACCAACAGACGGTAAATATCTATTGCAATATATTAGTAACTTGTTGCGATAGAACCTGACCTCGATTCCAACAGATCATTGTCTATTGAAACAGATAAGTCATATGTCGCAATAGGTTAATTATCTATTGCAATATATCACTCATCTATTGGAATCAACTTCAAAGGTATCTCAGTACTATAACATCTATCCCAAAAGGCGCTTCATCTATTGCAACAGATATATAATCTGTTGCAACATATGATTCACTTGTTACAATAGATGACTCGTCTGTTGAAATCCGCTTCAGGAGCGTAACACGAATCCGAACAGGTAAGTAATCTATTGTGACTGATTACACATCTGTTGGGATTCATTTACGACACTACAAAATCACTATTAACTTTTTTTAACAAGTGACTTTATTTAGATACCACTACTGGAAGGATTAATGGCAATAGGAGTGGATTGTCATGGTCAATGGATCGAGAAGAGCAATCGACATGTATGGCATTGGAAAGAGGGTAAAATGCTAGAGACGATAGCTATGATAGTCCAAAGTGATATTTCGTATAGTGATTTTGTGAACTTAATCATCAGCTATTGTGGACTGAATTGTCAATTGAAAGAACTCATTATTAGCTACATGCACAACTCCTTTGAAAATCAGAGGGTACTGTCTTTCAAGATAACAGATCAGGTTTGGTTGCGTACTTATCTTAGTGATTCATCCAGGCCGGTGTTAAGGGTGTACGTGGTTGAAAAGACGAGAGAGAATGAGAACCAAAACGTAGAAGAAGAACAAAAACAAAACATCTTTGATGATAAGTTGGATGATCTAGACATGAATATTCCAGATGATGATCAAACACCTACGCTCGTTCATGCGACCAATATGGTGGGCAGTTCTTCTCGATCGACACAACCTGACAATCTTCAAGACGATGGGACTGACTTTTTCAAAGGAATGTCATTCTAGAAAAGAATAAACTATCTACCACTTTGTTTATTTCTTGCTTGAAAAAAAATTCAGAATAAAGAAGGTGATTAATTCTAGTAGTGTCTTTAGCTAAAAATGTGCTAATCCAAACTGCAAGTGGTGGTTGAGAGTGGTGGATTATGTAAGTTCTGACAGATTCATCATTCATAAACATGAAAAGCATCACACATGTGGTTCAGAGCACATCTCGGGCCAAAATCCTTACGCCACGGCAAAGGTCCTCGGTGAATATTTCAAGAGTTATTTCCCCGATGGCAAAGGCTCTTCTACAAAGGTTATGGCCAATCAACTCCTTATGGAATTGGGTGTCTTGGCCAGTTATTAGAAGATATATACGACTATAAATATTTCCAAGGACTTGGTTAGGGGGACACACGACCATGGGTATACAGTCCAGGATGCCTACCATTACATTATTGAGTCCACAAATCTCGAAAGTAAGACGACATTGTATGTTGATGAAAATGGAAGGTTCAAGTACTTTTTTGTATCCTATGGTGCTTGGATTCACGGTTTTCGACATTTGAGAAAAGGCATCGCCGTCGACGGTACCTTCTTAAGGAACAGGTATAATGAAGTTCTACTAGCGAAAGTGATGCAGGATGCGGAGAATCACATCTTTCCTATCGCTTTTTGTGTAACGAACAAGGAATATGATGCCTCTTATGATTTTTTTTGAACAACTGCGAAGCTGCATCGAAAATACCAAAGAGTTGTGTTTTATTTTGGATAGGCATCCAAGTATTCCAAAGATGGGTTCAATTTTCTTCACTTCAACTTACTTTGGTTGTTGCATTAGGCATCATGGAGAGAACATTCGAACCAACTATCACAACGAAGGGGTCGTGACCCATTTTTATAGAGCAGCTAAAACATATAGTAGAGAGGAGTTTTTAGACCATTTCAATCAAATAACAGATATGAATAGAGGTGTGCATCGGTTGGTTCAGTTCGGTTTTTGTGTTATTGGTCTGGTTTATCGGTTTTTGATTTTTAAATATGTAAAACCAATAACCAACCAATAAGATATTTTCTTATTGATTTTGGTTTATTGGTTTTTGGTCCTTAACGGTTTGGTTTTTGGTTTAACCAATAAGAAAATACTTATAAAATAAAAATAGTAACAACTAACATAAAAAAATGAAATCTTAGTTACCACCAAAATCGTACACAATACATTTTAGTTTACAAGAATTTTCAAACTTGAACTGAATGCTAGTTAGAAAAAAAAATTAAATCCTAATTGTTGGAAGCTATAAATGCTTCAAGCTTTTCAATACGATAATAGCCGAGCTTTATATTGTGCCTTTATTGCCCTAAATAGGTTAATACTTTGTAAATCACTGAATTGTGAATAAGTAGTGCATATAATATATATACATACACATATCTATATATATATATATAGAGAGAGAGAGAGAGAGAGAGAGATAGATAGATAGATAGATATAGAGAGATACTTATATATCTATATCTATAATATATTAAAAGTGTGAAGACCTTTAAAAAAGTGATTTGAACTTCTTGCCCTTCATTAAAAGACTCTATAATAGACAAAATCGTCTTTTCACAATTTTTTTTTTCAATTTTTAATATTGAATATCATCTAAAATAAATATATACAAAAAAATAAACGGAGAAGATTTCTACTTTTAGTTGAATTCCTAAATTTATGGCAATAAATTGTTAAGGAAAATACAACTTCAAAGAAATTATTATATAAAAAAAATTCTATATAAGGTAAAGTTCAAAATATTTAAGAAAAATTGGGAAACTATTTTACCTAAACTAGGTTAAGACTCCTAAAAGAAGAAGAATAAGAAAATTCTTCTAAAATTTAAATGCAATTCATGTATCCCAATTAAAAAAGATAGTGGACTTCACCCCAAAAAAAGGTATTGTTTTTATTTTAGATTAGAACTATTATTCTTTAATTTTGTTATGATATTTTAGTTCATGAGTATTTATATTTCTTACTTTTTTTCCAATTTTACAAGTCCGCTTTTAGGTTTATACAAATACATTATTTGGGTAATAAAATTTTGTGACCATATCTTTGTTATTGGGTAACTTTGTGATTTTTGAATCTCAAATTTTTATTTATATTACGTTTTTATTCTATTGATCATAACCTTTGCACAAAGTTTTGTTATGAATTTTTTGTGTAAAAATTAAGTTTAGTTGTATTATTTTGATATCCTTATTATCGTATTATTTTATTATAATTTATAGGTAGTAGATAAATGTCAGTCGGCCTTGAAATTTTTTTTTGGAAAAAGGTTAGATTTAATTGTATTATTTTGATGTCTATACTTTTAGATTTTTTTTTTGTGTAAAGGTTAGATTTAGTTGTATTGTTTTGATATCTCAATCATCGTATTGTTTTGCTGTAGTTTACAGGTGGTAGGTAAATTTCAATTGACTTTGAGAATTTTTCTTTGTATATGTTAGGTTTAATTAAATAAATTCTCCATCTTTACATGTTTAAAAAATGTTGAATTTAATTATTGTATTCTTCTTTATTATTTAAAAAAATATTCTATTTATTATAATGTTTGAACTTATTAAAGTGAGGTACACGCGTGAGGCGTGCACACCTAAACTAGTATAACATAAATAGGGATAAAACAATAATATAATGTATCTTTCTTGGGTTATCGGTATAAGCTAAAACCGAAACCGAACTGTTTATCCAATAAATTTTTTTATAAAACCAATAAAAAATCATTAACCCAATAACATTTTTATCGGTTTGGTTTATCGGTCGATTTGGATTTTGCACACCCCTAGGTGTGAATCCCAAGGTAGCAGAAATTTTCGTATATGTTGATTTTGACAGATGGAGCCAGGCATTCTGTCCGACAGATAGGTACATTCTTATGAATTTAATGTCTTGTTTGAGTTACAAGTTTAGTATGATGTCGTACTAAGTGATTCTTTTGTATAGGTACAATATTATGACATCAAACATAGCTGAATCGGTGAATTCATTATTTGACGATGAAAGAGAATTTTCCATCAAGGCTCTGTTTGAAAAAATAAACAAGAAGTATGACCAATTTTTTAACGAAAGGCGTGTGCAGTTCAAGGATCCAAGAAGAACCCCATTTGTTCTAGAAATCCAAAAACTAATATCGACGAATATCAGTTTGGGAAATAGGTTATTATCTCATAAAATAGCAGATTACAAATTTAGTATAACCAGTCATGGTGATGTTGCCATAGGCGATCTTCAAACAAGATCTTGTACGTGCAGAGTTTTTGACTTAGACAAAATACCCTGTCCACATGCTATGGCGGCACTTTGAGCTTAATACAGTCCAAAATATGGACCTAAATTTATGAGCACTCCTCTCAATATTATTCGGTGGAAAAATATGAAATGACATATAGTGGGAATATTACTCTGGTTCCTTCCGAAGAATCTTGGGTTGTTCCTGCAGAGCTTTTGGGGAGATTAATACTTCATCCATATATTGACCCAAGCACTATCAAACTAGGAAGAAAGCAATAGAAGAGGAGGCGTGGAGTCGGAGAATCATTTTCATTAAGAAGAAATAAGTGCTCTATATGTAAGCACACCGGCCACAAAAGAACTACAAGTCCGGATCGTAATCCACCATGATCGTTGTAATTACAGAAACTTGTGTTGTTGTTTATTATGGACTTTTATATATTTAACTCATTGTTGTGAACGTAATGTTATCATTTATGATATATAAAATATCCTTTTTAATAAATTATGCATCAATAAAAAGAGGCAAAACATGAGCTAAATAATATTTCAGATCACAATTATTTTCAACAGATTACCCATCTGTGGAAACAGATGGACATTAGCTGGAAGAACACAACACAGTTCTATCAAACTGGAATGTTTTCCTTCAACAGATGATAAATCTGTCGCAACAGATGGATAATCTATTGACAGAAACCCAACCGATGACCAATCTGTTCCAACACATGGTCTATCTGTTAGAAGAACTCAAAAGCTAAAATTGCTATTACTACTTGATACAAAATTGCTTCTTACCTCTAACCATCGATATGTTAACATGTATGTTTAGAAGAAATAGACAGAATGAAAATTAAATAAGAATTAAAAAGCCAAAGTCGACTAAAAATAATTTTTTCATTAAATGAAAAATAAAATACATTAGGTATAGATCCGATACAGAAAAATTAAAATACATATGCTAAAATAAAAAACATGTTCTAGTTATTATTATCATCATTATCATCATTACTGACAGCCGACTAATCAACTCATAGCAGCAGGGCTCTCATTAGCCTCTACATTTCTCTGAACATTGTCGCTCTCATGGCAACTAACTTTCTCTGCAGGTCATTAACCTGCCAATGAAGTTTTCGCACTATGTCACACAGAATAGCAATGTCCCAAACAGGATCAGCCATATCTAGAACATGCATGAATTGACAAAAAACGTAAGACACAAAAGTAAAAAAAAAAAGAGTCAAAATGTAATACAACGTATACTACCAACTGTTAAATTTACACAGAAAAAACTTACCTCAACGAGAAAGGAATATGCTTTTTGAAGAGAAGTGGTTGAAGATGTCATACAAAAAGAAAAAATGTAAGAAATAAATAAAGTGGAGTAGAATAAAGATTAAGGAGGGGCCTATTTATAGAGGATTGAATCTGGATGTGTCAAGCCAAAAGGCACGATTGTTCAGCTCCATTGGATTAATTACATTCAAACTGCTGGTATTTTGTGATTTTTGTGAAAAGTCACGATTTTTTATTTTACATTAATACTTCTTGTTGACACCTAATTTTTGCCCTCCACGACTAAATTTAATCCTGAGTTTCTTCAGTTTTTAATAAACCAAAACAATTATTTCATCCAAATAAAAAAAAACTTAAAATATTTTTCGTACGTGATTTTGTCATTTTAAGTAGCGATTATATACTATCGTGTTCAGTTATACTAGATTATATAATTTGTTACTTAAATATTTATTTTACAAAATATCAGATTTAATTGAGGCTTATCTTGAAAATAATTTCAAATGATTAAAATCTTAATTTAAATATAATTTATTCTCAAAAATAATTTATTTGGATAAATATGCATTCATTTTATTAAATCAAGAAGCTCGGGATAAAAAAAAAAGGTATTAATTCGTATCGAATTTTAATTTAATTTAGACAATCTATTAGATTTGGCCATAATTAAAAATTGGTCATAATTGCAATGCAATTCGTCAATTAATTTTTAATTTGGTCAAAATAAATAAATATGACTAAATTTTAAATTCCAATTGGGGTTATATTTTAAATAATCCCTAAATTCTCAAGAACTCTCATAACTTTTACCCAATTTCCACCAAAAAATAAATTGAAATTGTGCTATTCCCCCCAACTTTGTCTTTTTCCAATTTTGAAATTCAAAGATTGTACTACATTGTACTATTTCCCCCCACATTATCTTCCACCTCACCTTATCTTTAATTTTTAGATTCCAAAAACCCCCTAAATGTTTTTTCTTCCACATTGGTAGATGACAAGAAATAAATCTCTATCCTTTCCTATAAATACTTTTCTCCCACATTGGTGGAAAAGGGAAAAAAATAACCCATTCTCTCCTATAAATACTACCACTAATTTGGTAGAGAGAGGAGGGGAGAAGGAAGAAAAAAAAGGCTAGAAAGGTGAAAAATCCTTTTGAGCAAAAATAGTTATTTTTATTTAGTAAAAATTTTTTGTTTCATAAAGTTGATCGGCTAATCAAAATTTTTGAGTTGCTGACAACGTTTTTCGGTGGTGGTTGATTCCAACGAAGCTCATAGTCTCGTTTTACTGCCCCCCAAAAAGTAAATACACCTTCTTTTTTCTTTTTTTTTTATTAGTTTAGTTTTTATTATCGTTTTTCTCTTCATCTTTTATCTTCTTCGTAGTTCGTATATATAATTTTATTTGTTGGGATTGTATGTTGTAGATGGCCTTGAAGGCCCTAGGACGTTGTGGTGTCGATATTTTAATTATTTTCATGTTCATGATATAAAAATGAGCTAGCAATAGTTGTATGTGTCTTTTGTGACTTCATTCTTTTATTATTTTGGATAAAGTTTCAATCTTTGCTTAAAAGATGTATTTATGCTTTTTTTAAACTCATTGTTGGTGGATACATTTGTTCTTAGTATGTAAAGTTATTTTCTTTATGTTTAGAAGAATAGTTAATGTTGAATGTTTTGCCTTTTCACCTTATTCTTTGATTATTTGAATAAAGTTT
>NC_061116.1:51765081-51776946 GCF_002878395.1 Capsicum annuum | reverse complement strand
GACTCTCATTCTTGTGCAAGTGTGCTTATTCTTGTCATTCAAAAATTGGTTCTTGATAGTTTCTTTTACTTTGAAATATGTCACTTTTATGCCTTGAACATATATTAATTTCTTTATCTTTTCTTTGCATGCAAAAAAATATATCTCGAGTCCAAATGGACTCCTCTCCTCCTACATTTCGTAATGGGTAAATGAGGCTCACCCCTTCGAGTCAAGTTTGAAGTTTAAACCCAAGGTCCATTACATGTTGTGTGGGTGCTAGAAGATAGACAAAGAAGGAAAATGGGTCAAAACCCATTGATTTGGGCCTAATGGCCTAAATCCTTTACTTTCTCCTCCCTTCCCCTTTTATGTGTTTATTTGTTTATTAGTTTTGTTTAGACTTAGTTAAAATTCCTACTAAGTCGTCTAAATCTATTTTACACAAGTATTTTTTTTTTTTGAAAAAATCAAATCACTATTTCAACAAATTAATCTTTTTGAAGTTAATCAAAAGACGATTTTCAAATAGTCCGGATAACCGCACGTTAGCGAACGATTTAGGTGCCTAACACCTTCCTAAAATGTTAATAGGAACCTCTTATCTAGAATCTCTAACTTAAAACGATTTTTCTCTCTTAGATCGTTTAAAGTGTTTTATAAAGGTTTCTTAATTCCTTTTCAAAATTAAGTGGTGACTCTCTTTCAAAAGTCAAAATTTCTCTGCAAAACAAAAATGGCGACTCTGCTGGGGATCTAACTAGGTTCTAACCAAATGTTTTATTTCGTCTTTGTTTAACTGTTTATGTGTTTATGTGTTTCGATTATGTAAAGTTTAATTATCGCATCTCATGACATTTCCTGCATCTTATAAACTGTTTTGGGGTTTCGTGGATGTCCCGACCCTTGTTGTTCAATTCCAAAATATGTTGGAAATACGAACAGCTTATCAGCACGTGAGTCGTCTGATGCCGTTCGTATTTTCAAACTTAAGTTGTCCGCTTGAGAACCAGTGTCCAAGCCCACTCTAGACACCGAGGATAAAACGAAACCAAAATCCTATTTTAGGCATGTGCCTAGGACGACCAATATCTGAGCGGGGTATTGGACCCATTAGAAAACCTGCCCTATGTCTATTTAACCTCGAGTCAATCACAGACGAACCATGCTTATGTGTTGAAGAAATATATGCTTGTCTAAATTCAATCCATTATCCTTTGGGGTCGGGGAAAGGCTTATTTTGTCTTCTTTTATGTAGATATGGCTCAATTTCATTCTCATGAAAAGTTCAAGATGGTCACCAAACCCGACGATTACCTAAAACTGTGGTGGGATAACATGGGTACAGAAGAGAGAAAGATTATTAGAACACACATTGGGCATCTTCCTTCTTTGATCGAGATGGACACTTGGCCCGAAATGATCCATGTACTAATAACTTTTTGGGATGATCAGAACATGGTATTTTGCTTCAGGGATGTTGAATTGACCCCCACCCTTGAAGAGGTATTGATTTGCTACGAGAGTACGGAAATGTGTTTTAAGAGAAAGGAGACATCGGATAAGAATATTTTAGTCCCGGGTGTGTGGGATCGTCAAAAGATCAAGGAAGCATTTTTAACTGATGATGATACCTAACAAGGAGAACAGGATGGAGCAAATATCACTTTTCGTGAGTTGTACCGTCAGTTCGGAAGATTCAACTCTTTTCACAAATTTGGGCATAAATTGGAGTCGGAAGCAAAATGGAAGGAAACGAGAGCTTTTGCATTTGCGGTAGGCCTACTTGGAACCATGGTGTTCCCGCAGGGGGAAAATGGCACAATTCATCCGAGGGTTGTCACAGTGACCCATGCACTCTTTTTGGAATGGAATACAATTCTAAAATAGTATTCCATAACTTAGCCCCCATGATTGTCGCCGACATATATTGCTCTTTGGGAAGATGTCAAGTCGAGAATCGTTTCTTTCAAGGCTGCAACCTTATATTACAATAGTGGATGATGATGTATTTCGTGAAAAATCCAAGAACGACACAACCTGGTCACAAAACAAGGAGAAATCTGCTAGAATCGCATGACATGTGGTTATTTTTACACAAGTTCAAAAGGGAAGCATCCCACAAATTTTGGTTTAAGACTCTTAGAGAATTAAGAGATGGTGATGTCCAATGGTCCCTTAACTATCTTCGCTCAGGGAAATACATCATTCGAGGGGGCGAATGGCCTTTTTTAGTGCTCCCGGGTCTCAGGGGAACCCGCACCTACAATCCTGGCAGAGATCTTAGGCAATTCAAGATCAAGCAGGAGACGCCTCAAATCGATTCTATGCTCAGATTTTTCACTGAATATGATGAAAGTAAGCCCTCGCTCAAAGACTACATGATAAATGGATGGATAAGGAAAAAGTGGGTAGAAGTCTCTTTCTGTATAGGGTATGAACCTGAAGTCAGTGACACTTACAAGGAGTGGTTGAAAAAGAGCCTCGCCGGAGCATTGAATCTGGGACCAAATGTGCCCACATGGGTTTTGGATGTAGAGTCTGAGCATCAAATTCGGCTTCACAGGCTACAAGATGAGTTCCAAAAAAGTGAAATTGTACACCGGCAGATGCACATGGAAGACGCTTTGACCATACATACATTGAGGGTTGCCAGGCAAGACGCTGATGATGCTAGGCAATGCCTAATCGATTTGGACGATAGCATGGGTTCCCAACTCGACAGCATAGGAGAAATGACTTACAACTGCAAGGTACAATTATGCGGGAGTCACCTTATCATCAATAGGTATCAAATAGCACATGAGGTAAACAAGGCAAAGAAGGCGAAAACTAACGAAGAAGCCTCTAGTAGCTAGCTTTTCTATTCTCCCCTACGCGGGAACTTATCTTCTTTCAGGTTATTTCCCCTTTTCCCTAAAAATTGTATCCCTGTTTCGTCATCTTTTGTAGGCATTTATGCCCTTTTTGTGTCTATATGAGTTGGGGGTTAATGGATTAACTTTGAGGAAGCATATATTTTCTTCAAAAAATCGTTAGGCCTGAACCTTTGGCTAAAAAAGGGTCACCCCAATTAGGATACGTGTTATTTTAATGTCTTGTGTGATATAACTGTTTTATATGCTTATATACGTTGGTTGAGATCAAAGGCAAGTTTATCCACTATGACCTACGGATGAATTTGGCTATGACTCGAACAACTCTGTATGATTATTTCCTGTCAAATATTTTGCATTACTTATCACATACGGAAACTAACACATTTGCCTTTGAGTTATTTTACTTTATAGATAACAGAAATTACTCCGTGTTGATAAACTGGCAGATCATCCCTACTTCACCCGATCGAAAGCACAGAAAATCCCATCCTCGGACCATCATTCAAAAATGATAGAAAATGACGAACAAAGCGCACTGGCTATCCGGGATAATGTGATAGCGGAACAGAATGAGATGATTGTGGAAATTGCAAGAAAATTAGAATTGCTTCAGGAGGAAATAAATCGCACTCGAGAATTGGCTAACTTGGCCATCACAGTCAATGCCCCTACTCCGGGGGGATATGTGACTCCACTCCAAATCCCTCACCTCAGTACCCCTATTATCAGGGACCAACCAACTAACGTATCATCTGGTTTCGCTCCTCCATTTGTCCAAAACACTAATCGTGAAAATAATCTCGACGCCTACCATCCACAAAATCCATCCGCAACCCCAAAGAACCCGTCTTCGAATCCATTCCCAAATCCTCAAAACACATTCTCAAATCAAAAAATCACATTCCCAAATCTGCAAGATTTACTCTCAAATCCACAAAATACGGCAAACCTACCTTCAAATCCACCAAATTCATTTCCAAATCCGCAAAATCCATCTCATATTCTGCCAAACTACTTACAAGGCCAACATAACCTTTCCAATTTCCAAAACATTCTCCCCACTTACCAACCAAATTCCCTCCATCTGCAAAATCAAGCCTTCCTTCCAAATCCCCCTCAAGCCATCATATCCCCTGATATTTATGAACTCCTTCCTAACCTCGAGATAGACCATTATGTGAAGAAGGAGAAGGAATGGAGGGCCCAATATGAAAGGAATTTACTAGCCATGCAAGAAGATATCATGAGAATAAAAGAGTCTCATGGGGCCAAGGACCACGACGGTTTGGGGTATGACGATTTGTGTGTTCACCCAGGAGTAAACCTACCAGAAGGATACAAGGTCCCTAAGTTTGAGATGTTTAACGGTACCAAAATTACAATGGCCCATCTAAGAAGGTATTGCGAGCAACTAGTAGGGATAGGGAAAAATGAGGCATTATTAATGCGCCTATTTAGTCAAAGTTTGAATGGTGAAGCCTTGGAGTGGTTCATGTCTCAGGAGCCGAAAAGGTGGACTGGTTGGAAGACATTGGCCAAGAGTTTCCTTGACCAGTTCGTATTCAACATTGAAATAGTCCCTGATCGGTATTCACTAGATCGAATTAAAAAAAGAGCATTGAGAGTTTTTGAGATTATGCTATCGTTGGAGGAAAGAAGCTACCAAAGTGCAGCCCCCCATATCCGAGGAGAAAATGGTATTCGTGTTCTCTCGCACTCAAGAAGGAGAATATTATACCAGCATGGTGTCCGCTGTCAGAGCGACCTTTGCAGATTTGGTAAAAATAGCAAAATCATTAGAGGAAGGTATTCAGACAGGAAAAATTGCCAAAACCCCGACATCATCTGGAACTACCATGTTTTCTAAGAAGAAAAAAGAAGAGGTAGGTGGGGTTTCTGCCAATTCTGTTAAAAAATTAAAACAACGGTTCAACTCTAGAAACGTTTTATCTTCCCCGCCATCACCTAACCTTCCACAAGCATTCTACGTCCACCCCCAATACCAAACTCCACTCCCAAATATCCCACCATTATACCAAGCTCAACAGCCAAATATCTTTCCCCAATACCCAGTTCCACCTCCAAATTATCAGTCTCATTTCCAAACTACTCCCTCAAATAGCCGAAAAAATTTCCAACTACCTCCAAATTACCACCAAGTACCCCCTTCTACAAACCTAAGCCCGTATAACCCCCAGCATCCAAACCACGAAAAGAAACCTCCCCAAAACTTTACCCCACTAGCTGAAAGTCGCACCCAATTATTTAAAAGATTAAAGAATGCTGGTCATTTGCAACTAGTACAACCAAAGCCTGTCAATCCTAGCTCTCGATTTTATCACCCTGATCAAAATTATGCCTATCATTCAGGACCAGCAGGACATAGTACTGAGGATTGTCTTATCTTGAAACACAGAATCCAAGATCTGATTGATCAAAAGGTCATCACGCTCCAGGCACCTACTCCAAATATTAGCAGTAATCCACTGCCCAACCATGGGGTATCTATAGTTAAAATAATTAAAATAGAAGGAGAGTGGGCATCTGGCAAGACCATTACTCAGGTGAACTCCAAAAAGTGCAAAAGAGCGGAAGAGGTAGGAAAGATAGACAAAGCTGTGGCTGCCTTAAGTATCAGCGAGAAAGCCCCATTTATAGTGATGAATGCACCAACTCAGGTGTATGCTCCCCCTCCAAAGAAGGAATTTATTGTGCAAACCTCCGCTGCCCAGGGGATGACGCGATCAGGACGATGTTACATCTCTGAGGAATTGACCAACAAGAAAGATTCACAGAAAAGGCCAATCACTGAAGAAGAGGCTAAGGAATTTTGGAGGCGTATGTAACCAAAGGATTGCTCAATTGTCAAACACTTGGAGAAAACGCCATCCCAAATCTCTGTCTTGGCACTATTATTGAGCTCGCAACACCATCGACAGGCTCTGTTGAAGGTCTTGGAGGAAGCGTATATTCCCGCAGGAATGAGCATTGAGAATTTAGCTCGATGATAGGGAACATTGTGGGGAACCATCGCATATCATTCAGTGATGAAGAGTTGCCATTTGAAGGAGCAATGCACAACAAAGCCATGCATGTCACTATCATTTGTCGAGATTATGTAGTTAATCAAGTATTAATAGACGACGGATCTGGTGTGAATATTTGTCCCCTCTCCATGCTGGTCCAAATTCATCAAAGCCATGTAAATGTGAGAGCATTTGATGGAGGGTAGAGAGATACCATAGGAGAGATTGATTTGCATATCTAAATGGGGCCTGCTGAGTTTAAGACTAAGTTTCATGTTATGGATATCCATCATAGCTACAACCTGCTTTTGGGAAGACCATGGATACATAGGGAAAAGGCAATTTCATCACCCCTTCATCAATTATTGAAGTTCATTTGGAAAGATCATGAAGTAGTCATCTAAGGAGAAGGAAGTCGAGCGAACTATCTCAATGGTTATGTGCTGGTGATTGAAGATGTTCCAAAAGGTAGCAGTTTCTATACAGTGGAAATTGTAAACGCTGCGGAAAGAGATTCGACACCCAAAATATCAATGTCTTCTGTCTACAAAATGATTGCAACTGTGATGTTAAGAAATGGGTTCGAACCTGGTCGAGGCTTGGACAAGAATTTATAAGGAATTATCGAGCCTATTGTGATCCTAGAGAGAAGCTCTAAGCATGGGTTAGGGTATCAGCCTACCAGAAAAGATAGGGTTGAGGATGAGCCAGAAAAGAGTCTGTTTAGGCCCTTGCCACTCTTGTTCTAGTCATTTCCCGTACGAGAGATGTCAGATGATGATGGTCTTGGGGATGGGATAGGAGATTTGTTTGAAGGATGCAATGCTGTACCAGAAGATCTCCCAGAGTCCAGCGGGGTAAAGCAGATTGCGCCAGGAGAGGCTTTGCAAAATTGGACCTCCACTTCACTCATAACCCATCGCCCGTCGTGGTAGATGTAAGGGCAATTACTAATAGTTTTAAAATTGGTGATGATCCAGAGGAGGTCCCGCGATCCACCTTTTATATCTCAAAATATTATTTTCATATCTTACTACTTTCAAAAAGGGCGGGGGCTTGTATTTGTGCAAGTCACAAGCCATGGTGTTGTAATTATTTCTTAAATTTCAATGAAAAGTCTTTCATTTATTTGGAAAACTATATTAGTTCTAAAATGCTCATAGTCATATATTTTGTTATTTTCTTACCATCTAACTTAGTTTGTTTGTTCATTACAGTAACAGTAGCTTAAAACCTGCCAATGTTGTGTCATATCAAAGCCTGAACGAACAAAATAAAGGGGACGATGATGGTTAGAAGGACGATGACGAGGAACGGTTATTTGAGTATATGGAGGAATTTGAGAATCGCAAAAAACCCAATCTGGAAGAAACTAAAACAGTCAACTTGGGAGATCACGATGAAATCAAAGAGACTAGTATCAGTGTCCACCTCGCAACGCCATAAAAAGAAGGGCTCATCCACCTGTTGTGGGTGTATATCGATGTGTTTGCTTGGTCCTATAATGATATGCCAGGGTTAAGCACCAGCATTGTGTCACATAAATTGCCGATAAATTCTGAGTTTGATCCAGTCAAGCAAAAAATGAGAAAATTTAAGTCAGATTTAAGTCTAAAGATCAAGGAAGAAGTGACAAAACAAATCAAGTCTAAGGTTGTCGAGGTCACAAAATATCCGACATGGTTGGCCAACATCGTCCCTGTGCCAAAAAAGGACGGCAAGATTCGAATTTGTGTTGACTATAGAGACTTGAACAGAGCCAGTCCTAAAGATAATTTTCCATTGCCAAACATCCATATTATCATCAATAACTATGCGAAACATAAAATGCAATCATTCGTTGATTGTTTCGCCGGCTATCATCAGATACTGATAGATGAGGAAGATGCAGAAAAATGGCTTTTATTATGCCCTGGGGTATTTATCATTACAGAGTAATGCCATTTGGTCTCAAGAACGCAGGTGCGACATATATGAGGGCCATGACGATGATTTTCCATGATATGATCCATAAGGAGATTGAGGTGTATGTGGATGATGTAATTATCAAATCCCACGAGAGTTCGGATCATCTAACTCATCTGGAGAAATTCTTCAACAGATTAAGAAGGTACAGTTTGAAGTTAAATCCTACTAAGTGTGCTTTTGGTGTTCCATCAGGGAAGTTGCTGGGGTTCATAGTCAGCAGAAGGGGGGTCGAGCTAGACCCATCCAAAATCAAGACAATTCAAGACTTGCCACCGACGAGGACCAAGAAAGAAGATATGAGTTTCCTGGGTCGTTTGAATTATATTAGCAGATTCATTGCTCAATCAACAGTCATATGCGAGCCAATTCTCAAGATGTTGAAGAAAAATGCACTGAATGAGTGGGCAGAAGAGTCAAAGAGTTCGAGATCAAAGAAGCCTAATCTAGAGGAAACCGAGGTGGTTAACTAGGAAGGCAATGACTAAGGAAATTGGATATTTGATCCTTCAAAGTACTTATTTATATCCTAGTAAGATGGATAAGAGTATTTTAGGGCCATTATGAGTTTATGTACAAACTACGTTTGACCTGAGTTCTCAAAAAGGGATACGTAGGCGGCCTATGTCGGCTTCGGTCAACCCCTTACGAAAACTTATCCTTTCTTTTTATGTACGAACTACGTTTGACCTGAATTCCCAAGAAAGGGATACGTAGGAGGCCTATGTTGGCTTCGGTCAACCCCTTAGGATAATTTATCATTTCTCTTTATGTATGAACTACGTGATGACCTGAATTCCCAACAAAAAGTATACGTAGGCGGCCTATGTCGGCTTTGGTCAACCCATTAGATTTTTCTATATATATCCCTAGCGTAGGCTTGAAATACGTTTGACCTGATTCCTACTTCAAGGGGATACGTAGTCGCCCCAATGGATCTGTCATATAACCCTAGGAAATGGAAACTGGGGCAGATTTTTCAAGAAGGAATCTCGAAAATTCACAAGAGAAGATCGACATCCAACAAAGAGAATGAAGATCAGCAAAGAATTCAGATCCACTCAGATTGGTATTATCTCAAACAAGTTTAAACTGGGGCGGAAATTTTGAGGAAGACCTCAAAATTTCCACCAAATGCCGAAACATATTCCAAATTCCCCAGCACTAGAGGTTAAAGCTTTGGAAACCACCAACTGTAACAAAGTCTGGGTAGACTCAATTTTTGGCTATGATAGAACTACTTAAAGAAACCCTCCAACAATAATCATGAGTTTTGGAAACCATCCATCGGATATAGTCAGAACCGCGAGGAAGACGTTCATTGAGCTAGTACATGACTTGACTGGCAGAAATTTTCTAAAATTTTACAGAAGTTTTCAAAATTATTTTCAAAATTTAAGACTATTTTCTAAAATCTTACGACTCACTTACTTAGTACTTGCCTAGACATCATTTGGGATAGAGTGTCAGGGTAGAAGTATCACTATGGTGGAATGCCCAAGAGATGGCAAGGAGCAAATCAAGGATCGAAGAAGGTCAACATGGAGTAATTTCTTTCAACTAATCATTTTCTGTGGATGCAGGGATCAATACACAAAATGAGAGTCTCTTTCAAAAATCCCCGAGCAAATTGGGAGCCACAATAGATCATTAATGCCCAAGAATGGTATTTTAGGGCAGCCCTAAAAGTAGGTTTAATGCCCATTTATTGAGGACCTTTTGATTTGTCCATCTCATTTCTTGAGATCGTAGGCGACAAACAAAAAAACTTTGTCTTCTTTACACGTATCGTATTTAGAAGTTTCCTAAAAATAGTCGCTAGTAAAAGTGACTTTGTGTCTACTAATCGTCTACCTTGAGTACAGGTACATGTAGAAAGCAGGACACTGACAAATAAAGCCAGGTAAAATTATTTTATCACTACCACAATGGCCATTGCATATGATTGCCGCAAAGGCCATCACATATCATTGCCGCAGAGGCCATTACATATCTGTTGACGCGCTAGACACAAAGCTGGCGTCGAGGATATCATCAGTATTCAATATCTGTTGACGTGCTAGACACAAAGCTGGCGTTGAGGATATCATCAGCAATCAATATCTGTTGACGCACTAGACACAACACTGGCGTCGAGTATATCATCATCATTCAATGTATGTCGACACGCTAGACACAATGCTGGCGTAGAGGATATCATTAGCATCCAATATATCTATCGACATACTAGACACAACACTGGCATCGAGGATATCATCAGTATCTAATATATCTGCCTACATGCTAGACACAACGCTGGCATAAAGAATATTATCAGTATCCAATATATTTGTCGACACACTAGACACAACGCTGGCGTCGAGGATATCATCAGCATTCAATATATCTGTCGACACGCTAGACACAACGCTGGCGTTGAGGATATCATCAGCATTCAATATATCTGTTAACACACAAAACACAACGCTGGCGTCGAGGATATCATCATCTTTTCATGAATCAGCATCTGAATACATTAAGAGCACACGATTTAGAGGGACGCCTTCAGGTCGCTATCTAAGGATGAATGATATATAAGATTTCCTAGCAATTGACAATTTGAAGGTTATCTATAAGTCATATTATTTGAAATAGGATAGTGTGCAAGATCACCTATGAGTTGATATCCTGTAGGTCATCCGTAAGCCACAATAACATCCTAACTGGATAGTGTACAAGATCGCCCAAAAGTTGATAGTTCGAAGGTTATCCATAAGTCGCAACTAAATCCTTACCGGAGGATATGCAAGATTGTCAAATTGATACGTCCAAGGTTTCTCTATAAGCCGCGTCATATCCAAGATTGATTATGTGCAGGATTACCCAAACATGATCAATTTGAGGGATTATCTATAAGTCATATTGTATCCAAGGTCGGATGATGTGCAGGAACACCTGAAAGCTAGCGATTGGAGGGATATCTGTAAGTCATCTCTTATCCAAAGTTGGATGATGTGCAGGATTACCTAAAAGCTAGAAATTCAAAGGATATCTGTAAGTCACCTCATATCCAACATCAAATAATGCACAAGATCATCTGAAGATTGACAATTTAGGGAAAATTTATAAATCGATCATCGGCTTCAACCGGAGAGGTTATCATGCCATATACAACAAGTGATATAGGTAACCAAAAGGGCCACCCCACTTTGAAAACATATTCGCTCGACAGATGAGCTAATTATACAACAACCAAGGAGGTTGTTATGTCTATTATTGCTAGTTATTTCCCATCAAACAGGTCTAATAAAGGATGACTTTGTTTTTCAGGCCACAACTCATGTAGAGATATAGTAAAAGATTACTTACCTCTTTCATGAATTATGTTTAACACTAACACTTTTTGCCTGAAGCATTGTTGAGAGCATCCGAGAGGATGAAAATCTCAAATAAAAACCACAGGTGCGGACGACTTCAGGTAGGACGCAGCACAACATGGAACCTTTCTTAGCAGCAAAATGGGACATAGTCTAAAGAGGGACGTCAAACTCTTTGGATGCGAGCTAAAGGATGATCACCAGCACCATCCAACCACACCCCTGTTAGAAGGCATGTGGGTATTTTAGGATATTCTGGTTTCAGCTTCACCTTCAGAATATTTTTAAACTCATGCCGAGGGTAACCTTCTCTTTTTTTCAAATTCGGGTTGCAACACACTTAAAGTTTTGGAAATTATGTCCAGGTAAGTTCTTGACTATGGATGTGAAGGATCCCACATTCATGGTCAAGAGGTTACAAGCCTCTTTTCTACAACTCGATCAACTTGTCACTCATTCCGAGCCAAAGATGGTCTGAAATAAAAGACTATCTTTTCTACCAATTGAGTCGAACTACAAGCAGTCTGATTCCCTGAAATCTTGGGGATATGTAGGCTGAGATCTATGTAGAAAACTCAACTGCATTCCAACCTCCCCCCTAATCTCTTTATTTCCCAATTTCTCAGTTTTATCAAACACTCTAAAACTGAGATAACTTGT
>NC_061116.1:51762592-51764981 GCF_002878395.1 Capsicum annuum | reverse complement strand
TAACCTCTTGACCATGAATGTGGGATCCTTCACATCCATAGTCAAGAGGTTACAAGCCTCTTTTCTACAACTCGATCAACTTGTCACTCATTCCGAGCCAAAGATGGTCTGAAATAAAAGACTATCTTTTCTACCAATTGAGTCGAACTACAAGCAGTCTGATTCCCTGAAATCTTGGGGATATGTAGGCTGAGATCTATGTAGAAAACTCAACTGCATTCCAACCTCCCCCCTAATCTCTTTATTTCCCAATTTCTCAGTTTTATCAAACACTCTAAAACTGAGATAACTTGTGAATTTTTTGAAAATCGTGCTTTAAATTAAGCTCTATGAACTACAAGTGGCCTGAATTCCCATGTAACCTGAGATATATAGGAAACCTAATACCGAGGTCCGGCCATGACTATATGAAACTCATGCGAAAACCAACCTCTTTCAGATTCGAATCTATGATCGGACAAAAATTAGGAACGTCAACCTCCTTTTGCCCAGGTTACTTACATCCACCCTACCCAAAGGGAGGGGGCAGTTGTTGACACCTAATTTTTGCCCTCCACGACTAAATTTAATCCTGAGTTTCTTCAGTTTTTAATAAACCAAAATAATTATTTCATCTAAATAAAAAAAACTTACAATATTTTTCGTACGTGATTTTGTCCTTTTAAGTAGCGATTATATACTATCGTGTTCAGTTATACAAGATTATATAATTTGTTACTTAAATATTTATTTTACAAAATATCGGATTTAATTAAGGCTTATCTTGAAAATAAATTCAAATGATTAAAATCTTAATTTAAATATAATTTATTCTCAAAAATAATTTATTTGGATAACTATGGATTCATTTTATTAAATCAAGAAGCTCGGGATAAAAAAAAAAGGTATTAATTCGTATCGAATTTTAATTTAATTTAGCCAATCCACTAGATTTGACCATAATTGAAAAATGATCATAATTGCAATGCGATTCGTCAATTAATTTTTAATTTGGTCAAAATAAATAAATATGGCTAAATTTTAAATTCCAATTGGGGTAATATTTTAAACAACCCCAAACTTCTCAAGAACTCTCATAACTTTTACCCAATTCCCACCAAAAAATAAATTCAAATTGTACTATTCTCACCAACTTTGTCTTTTTTCAGTTTTGAAATTCAAAAATTGTACTACATTGTACTATTTTCCCCCACATTATCTTCCACCTCACCTTATCTTTAATTTTTAGATTCCAAAAATCCCCCTAAATGATTTTCCTCCCACATTGGTAGATGACAAGAAATAAATCTCTATCATTTCCTATAAATACTTTTCTCCCACATTGATGGAAAAGGGAAAAAAAATACCACATTCTCTCCTATAAATACTACCACTACTTTGGTAGAGAGAGGAGGGGAGAAGGAAGAAAAAAAAGGCTAGAAAGGTGAAAAAATCCTTTCGAGCAAAAATAGTTATTTTTATTTAGTAAAAATTTTTTGTTTCATAAAGTTGATCGGCTAATCAAAATTTTTGAGTTGCCGGCGACATTTTTCGGTGGTGGTTGATTCCAACGAAGCTCGTAGTCTAGTTTTGTTGCCCCCCAAAAGGTAAACACACCTTCTTTTTTCTTTTTTTATTATTTTAGTTTTTATTATCATTTTTCTCTTCATCTTTTTTCTTCTTCGTAGTTCGTAGATATAATTTTATTTGTTGGGATTGTATGTTGTAGATGGCCTTGAAGGCCCTAGGACGTTGTGGTGTCGATATACTAATTATTTTCATGTTGATGATATAAAAATAAGCTAGCAATAGTTGTATGTGTCTTTTGTGACTTCATTCTTTTATTATTTTGGATAAAGTTTCAATCTTTGCTTAAAAGATGTATTTATGTTTTTTTTAAACTCATTGTTGGTGGATACATTTGTTCTTAGTATGTAAAGTTATTTTCTTTATGTTTAGAAGAATAGTTAATGTTAAATGTTTTGCCTTTTCACCTTATTCTTTGATTATTTGAATAAAGTTTAGATCTTTACTTGAAAAACGATACCCATGTCTTGTTTAAACTTATTGTTGGTAGATATATTTGTTTTTAGCATGTAAATTTATTTGCTTTATGTTGAAAAGAATAGATAATATTGATTGTTTCTCTTTTCTTACTTTATTCTTTGATTATTTTGGATAAAGTTTAGATCTTTACTTGAAAAACGATACCCATGTCTTGTTTAAACTTATTGTTGGTAGATATATTTGTTTTTAGCATGTAAAGTTGTTTATTTTATGTTGGAAGAATAGTTATTATTATTTGTTGCGCCTTAATAAAAATAGTAATTAGTTAAGTCAAGAATTTGTCATTTGCTTACTAATAATTTTAATGGATTTCAAAACCCTCATATAAGATATGAAGTGCTAG
>NC_061116.1:51751352-51762492 GCF_002878395.1 Capsicum annuum | reverse complement strand
TAATTTTTACTGCTAAATAAAATTATTTGGATATTTTTGAATCATGCTTACTATGATTGTGAAACTTTTGCTTTGCATTTTTTATTTGTTGACTCTCATTCTTGTGCAAGTGTGCTTATTCTTGTCATTCAAAAATTGGTTCTTGATAGTTTCTTTTACTTTGAAATATGTCACTTTTATGCCTTGAACATATATTAATTTCGTTATCTTTTCTTTGCATGCAAAAAAAATATATCTCGAGTCCAAATGGACTCCTCTCCTCCTGTATTTCGTAATGGGTAAATGAGGCTCACCCCTTCGAGTCAAGTTCGAAGTTTAAACCCAAGGTCCATTACATGGCGTGTAGGTGCTAGAAGATAGACAAAGAAGGAAAATGGGTCAAAATCCATTGATAAGGTCACTAAAAGACTTGAAAAGTCTCAATTTTTATTTATTCATTTAGTCATTTATTTATTCATTTATTTCGGCCTCGAAGCCAAAGTTGTATTTAATATAGGTGGAGCAAGACTCGAGTCAAAGGCTCGAAAAATAGTTTTGGATAGGTGAAATGGGTTGGAAGCCCAAATAGACTAGGACAGGTCTCGTTGATTTGGGCCTAATGGCCTAAATCCTTTACTTTCTCCTCCCTTCCCCTTTTATGTATTTATTTGTTTATTAGTTTTGTTTAAACTTAGTTAAAATCCCTACTAAGTCACCTAAATCTATTTTACACAAGACTTTTTTTTTTTGAAAAAATCAAATCACTATTTCAACAAATTAATCTTTTCAAAGTTAATCAAAAGACGATTTTCAAACAGTCCGGATAACCGCAATTTAGCGGACATTTTAGGTGCCTAACACCTTCCTAAAACGTTAATAGAAACCGCTTATCTAGAATCTCTAACTTAAAATGATTTTTCTATTTTAGATCGTTTAAAGTGTTTTATAAAGGTTTTTTAATTCCTTTTCAAAATTAAGTGGCGACTCTCTTTCAAAAGTCAAAATTTCTCCGCAAAACACTTCTCACCTTTTCAAAATGATTTGAGACGTAATAAAATCTATTATTATTGAGCTATTGCAACAGATCGTCCATCTATCGCAACAGATTTACCATTTGTTGCAACAGTGGTCTGATTGTGCAACAGATGGTCTATCATAATAGATTTATCATCTGCTGTAATATCTGTTGCAACATATGGATCATCTGTTGTAACAGAAGTACCATCTGTTGAAGGAGAGATTTTGATTTTTACATTAATGTTTCTCACCTTTTCAAAATGGTTTAAGACATGATAACAATCGTTATTATTGAGCTATTGCAACAGATCATCCATCTGTCACAACAGATGGTCTATATATGCAACAGATGGTCTATCGCAATAGATTTACCATCTGCTGCAATATCTATTGCAATATATGGATCATCTATTTCAACAGAAGGACCATCTGTTGAAGAGATGTTTTAATTTCTTCTAACAGTTGATTCATCAGTTGCAACAGATGGAGAATTTGATTCATTGGCTATTTTACGTGCAGATGAATAAACAACACTGTTTGACTTGTCTTGATGGGGTAGGAAAAATAAGGTGTGTGTAGATGAATGGATCCACTTTCATGCATGGTAGTTATGTATTATTAATCAGGCTACCGTGATAGACATACATAAAGTGCAATGATTTTGTTAATGTAGTTTTTTACCGATTAGACACTGATCCTTTAAACAAGATACTGCATTGTACAGTTTAGTTTGATAGGTGCAAATTGATAAGGCCGAAGGGTTCCAAGACGGTCGTGTCGATACCCTGTTATAATTTAATGAGGTTTATGCTTATATTTTTGTGTCATGTTTGGGGAATGGTTCAAGTTTTTGGTGGCAATGTAAATATCCAATAGTAATTGGACCAATTTTAATGGTGCAATAGACTTATTGAAAGGCCTACAAAGCCTCGCACTGCAGCAAATAATGATGGAACCAATAGAAATTCCCCTGGTCTAAATTTATATAGATGGGTTACTGGAGACTATTATACAACAGAAGGTGCTTGGGAGAATACCTATGCAGGAAGGGGGAGGGGAAGAGGGTCATATATTATCTCAGACCTTGTTTAAGAGAAAACACACTGAAGCAAGTAAGGAACTTCTAGCGAATCTGGCCAATGAAATTGACATGAGAAATGAAAAAACTGAATGAGCTTCAAATGTGGAAGTGTATCCAAATATAAAAATTCGTCAGTCATTGAAGAAAAATAATAATGGTCAGCAGGACTGGAGATGGACACTTTGCTAGAGATTGAAACTAGTGAGTGTGGCCTCAATGAAGACTCTCACTAAGTGGAGGACCAGAACTCTAAGGAAGAAGCTTCGCGAGCACAGGAAATTAGTAAGATTGTTGGTCAGAATTAAAACCTGAACCAACAATTCCTGAATTAAAAATAAGGGAAGCCAAGGTGTCAATTTCTAAAGTCTAACTTGCATCCCATGTCTTCTGTTTGTGGCTATGATCAGGTCAATGGCAGTAGAAATAAAAAGGTTTAAACTTGGCAGAAATCCCATGCCTTGTTGTTTCCACTGCCTTTGACCAAACCAGAGCCATAAAAAGGAGGCATGGGATGCAAGTTTAACTTGAGAAATTTCCACCTTAGCTTGATCCCGTATTTTTAATTCAAGAGTAGTTGGTTCAAGTTTCAATTCTGACCGATAATCTTACCACCTTCTGTGCTCGTGAAACTGCTTCCTTAGAGTTCTAGTCCTGTATTTTGTGGGTCTTTATTGAGGCCATGCTCGCTAGTTTCAGTCTCTAGCAAAGTGACCAGCTCTAGTATTCTTGACCATTCTTCTTTTTCTTCAATAACTGATGGATTTTTATATTTGGATACACTTCCATATTTGAAGCTCATTCAGTTTTTTCATTTCTCATATCAATTTTACTGTCCATATTCACTACACTTTCCTTCCTACTATGTGTTTCCTCTTAATCAAGGTCTGAGATAATATATGGCCTTCTCAATCTCCCCCTTCCCGCATAGTTATTCTCCCAAACACCTTCTGTTGTATAATAGTCTCCTCCAGCAACCCATCTATATAAATTTGGACCAGGAGAATTTCTATTAATTCTATCATTATTTGTTGCAGTGCGAGGCTTTGGAGGCCTTTCAAGAAGTCCATTGTGCTATTAAAATCATTCCAATATATATTGGATATTTACACTGCCGCTAAAACTTTAACCATTCCCCAAGCTTGACTCAAAAATATGAGCATAAAATATCATTAAATTGTAACAGGGTATCGACACCATTTACTTGGTCCCTCAGCCTTACCAGTTCAAACCTAACAATCTTAACTGTAAAATTTCATATCTTATTTGAAGGATTAACGCCTAATAGGTAAGAACATTCACAAAATCATTGCACTGGATGTGTGTTTTCACGATAGGTTGATCAATAATACATACCTCCCATATATGAAGTGGTTCTATTTGTAAGCAGTTTATTCCTCCGAACCCATCTTTACTCTAACCTTTTATGCTGGTCGAGCAAAAGTCGATCCAGTTTCACTTCCTTTTATCTTCAAACAAGAGAAATACATTTGATGTCAAACAAGAGAAGAAAAAAAAGAACATTACAAAAGGGTAACATAAAATTGAGTGAATCAACAGATGACCAATCTAATGCAATAGATTACCCATCTGTTCAACTGATGAGGCATCTGTTGCAATAGATGGATGACATGATGCAATAGATGAGTCATCTGTTGGAATACATCAAACCAGCCTTGCTACTAGTTTGATTTCTTCAAACAGTTACTCCGATTATACAAAAGGGTAACACAAAATTGAGTGAATCAATAGATGACCAATCTGATGCAATAGATTACCTATCCGTTCAATCGATTAGGTATATACTGCATAGATAGATGACATATTACAATAGATGGATCATCTATTGGAATAAATCAAACCAGCCTTGCTACTGGTTTGATTTCTTCAAATAGTTGCTCCATTTGTTTCAACAGATGATTCAACAGTTGCAACAGTTGAGGAAACTATTGAAACACCACCAATAAAAGTATCAACAATAAAGAAACAACACCATATGTTCCAACACCATCAATAACACAAAAACCCCATGTTCCAACACAACCACCACCCCCAACACGACCACCACCAAGGTAACAAACAAAAGATATAAAAAACCTATACTGAAAACAAGGATTTTTTAGTTCTTCCAACATATGACCCTTTTTGCATATTTTAATAAAAACAACGGTTCATTCAATCAAGACTTAAAAGTCACCTTTCCTTCAATTTTCTTAATAAATAGGAAACTAGTAATGGGTAAATCATTAATAGCAACAGATGTAAATATCTAATTTAAATGACATACAAAGAAGAAGATGAGATGGAAAGAGCAATAGTGAACTATACCTGCAATATCAAAAAAACAAAGGGATCAGAATATCCAGTTCAGTCGAGAAAAGATATTGATCGGTTGAGATTCGAAAGGATCCTATCCAAAAGAAGAGAAAAGAGAAAAAGTGAAAGAAATAGAATTGAGAATAAATAAAGAAGAGAAGAAAGATAGATGAGTTAAATCTTACTTTATGGCTGAAGGAGAGAGTATTCTAGATAAGGGTTTTAAAAATTCATTAATAACTTTTAAGGGGCATGAGGAGACGGTGACAATGAAAAAACCAGATAAGACTACTCACTCAGGAGATTTTTGAGTTATCCAAGTAATATTTTTTACCGCCTTAGTATTTTATCTTTTTTTTTCTCGGATAGAAAATACCTAAATTGCTTTAAAAAAAGGATCTTAAAACATCTAAAGTCATACTTTCCAATAGATGACAATTTTTGTTTGAAAATTTCCAAAGCCCGGTCATCTATCGTAAAAGATGGCAGCGCCTATTTGATAATTTATAACAAATGAGTAATATATTGCAATAGATGACTTAATCTATTTGATTATATCCAACAGAAAGACATCTGTTGCAATAGATTGAACATTAGTTTTATACAATTTCAATTGAGCTCATATGTTTAACTAAAACCTTGATTGATTAATCTAGGACCAGGGACAAGTTCTCGTAGGGTCAACTAAAACTTCAATTGAGTCTTTTGGCAATTGCATAATGAGACGATATTGTGTTCTTCTCGACTAGAGTTGTCTATCGATCACTCTAAGCTGAACCAATTCTTATTACCTCATGTGTTCAACTAATACCTTAATTGATTAATCCAAGACTAGGAGTGAGTTCTCATAGGGCCAACTACAATAGATGGCAGCACCTATTTGATAATTTACAATAAATAGGTAATCTGTTACAACAGATGACTTAATCGATTTGATAATTTACAATAGATTGGTAATCTGTCGTAATAGATGACTTAATCTGTTTGATAATTTACAACAAATGAGTAATCTATTACAATAAATGACTTAATATGATTAATAATTTATAACATATGGTTAATCTGTTGCAACAGGTTGAACATTTATTTTTATATAATTTCAATTGAGTTCATATGTTAGACTAATACCTTAATTGATTAATCTAGGACTGAGGGTGAGTTCTCATAGGGTCAACTACAACTTTAATTGAGTCTTTTGGCAATTGCATGGTGAGATGGTATTGCGTTCCTCCCGACCAGAGTCGTCGATCGACCAGTCTGAGTTGAACCAATTCTTATTACCTTATATGTTCAACTAATACCTTAATTGATTAATCTAGGACCAGGAATGAGCTCTCATAGGGTCAACTACAACTTCAATTGAGTCTTTTGGCAATTGCATGATGAGACGATATTGCGTCCCTCTCGACCAGAGTCGTCGATCGATCACTTTGAGATGAACCAATTCTTATTACCTCATGTGTTCAACTAATACCTTAATTAGTTAATCTATGACCAGGGACGAGTTCTCATAGGGTCAACTACAACTTCAATTGAGTCTTTTAACAATTGCATGATGAGACGGTATTGCGTTCCTCTCGACCAGAGTCATTGATCGATCACTCTGAGCTGAACCGATTCTTATTACATCACGTGTTCAAATAATACCTTAATTGATTAATCCAGGACTAGGGGTGAGTTCTCATAGGGTCAACTACAACAGATGGCAGTACCTATTTGATAATTTACAACAGATGGGTAATCTGTTGCAACAGATAACTTAATTGATTTGATAATTTACAACAGATTGGTAATCTTTCATAATAGATAACTTAATCTGTTTGATAATTTACAAAAGATGGGTAATCTGTTACAACAAATGACTTAATCTGATTGATAATTTACAACAGATGGTTAATCTATTGCAACAAGTTGATTATTTGTTTTTATACAATTTCAATTAAGTTCATATGTTAGACTAATACCTTAATTGATTAATCTAGGACTAGGGGTAAGTTCTCATAGGGTCAACTACAATTTTAATTGAGTCTTTTGGCAATTGCATGATGAGAGGGTTAAAAATTATGCATATCTTTATAATTTTAAAAAATAATTAAGATCAATTCGAACCAAATTGACATTTTCAAAACTTGTAATTCTTTTCCAAAATACAAATCAACCCATACAAATCATCCATTTATGAGAAAAATATTTCATCATTTCAAATCTCGAGTTCTTGCTTTTTTCTCTCTCTCAACAATACAGTACAGACAATAACTACTCAATAAATTGCTCAACCCTTCACAACAGATTAATTTTCTTTTCATTTCCAACCACATAGGTGTTATTTTTGACTTTATCCTTTCTTGTATCAGTCATTTTCTCTGTTTTCGTAGGTAACAAAGTTTAAGAAGAGTTCTATATTTGTTATTTTTTTCTAAAAAAATAAGGTCTTTTAAGTTAATAATGAAAAAGAAAACTTTTAGTTGTATTATCTTCGAGAATGAGTTTATAATTTTGAGTTTTGATGGTAAAATCATAGGAAGAACTCGAGAAAACCCTAGTTTTTGTTACAGTATTCCGTTTACTGTTGTGGTATAGTTGGATGATGTTTGTGGTATTGGTGGTCATAGTGGTGGCGTTGATGGTCATCGTGGTGGCACTGGTGGTGGCTGTTGGTGGTATTAGTTGGTGGTATTTATGGTGGCATTGGTTGGTGGTGTTTATGGTGGCTGTTGGTATTCATGATGTTTGTGGCATTGGTTGGTGGTGTTTGTGGTGGTGTCTATTGGTGTGTCGGTATTGGTGGTATTTGTAATGTATTTTTAAAAATGTATTCATACATCAATTGTAATGTAATTTTTATTTTTTTGTTGTTTGTAAGTAAAAATGTCTCCCAAAAGAAAAGAAAGTGAAAGTGGATCAACATCTGACCACCCAACAAAAAAGGCTACAGTACAGAGGGATTTGGAGGAGCTTCTTGAATAATCTCAGTTAGAGAAAAGTGAAGCTGGGGAGAGATATAAAAACAACTTTGAGGGAGGTGGAAAAGGGTCTATAGATGGTGATGAAAAAATGAAAGTGAAAAAGAGGAGGAATTAGAGAGTGAGAAAGAGGATGATCATCAACATGATGATGATGGATCACCAATGGGGCGTGAATTATTATTGACATCCTGGCATCATCCTGTCAGAACTTTTAGTATTGACAGGTTTCAAGTTGCGATGCCGATAGATGACCCTATAAATAAAATAAAACTAACTGGTGAACTTATACTTAAATGTCAGTTGGGGAAACCTTTTAATTATTTTAGAAAAATTATGAAGATAGAAAACATAGATGGACTTTTTAAGAGGGGCTGCTTTGGACACTCTCTTGAACTGCCTAAGGACCCCCTGCCCATTTCCAAATAAGGATGGTATATGGTCTTCTCAAGCACAGGATCAAGTACGTGGGGGATGATAAAGATTCGGAGAAGGGGGGCAAAACTATGGATAAAATATGGATCAACTACTGTGGCATGCCGATTTGTTTTGGCTTGCAAGAGTCTTCCATAGTGACGGGATTGAGATGCGATAATCCAGAAGAACCACCTATCACCAAGGGAACACCCCGTAAAAGATCCAAGGCAAGAAGAAAAACCAATAAATGCAAGGAAAAAATAAATGGGTTGATGGACATTGCTCGATGTGGCTACAAAGCATCAGATTTGTTGACAGATCTCAGGGATAAAACCATACCAAAGCAGTCTAGGGAGCAATTGTGCTTAGTTTGGTTTGCCCACTTGGTTATATTGGCAAGAGACATCAACAAGCTCATGGAAGATAATTTGTTGGCGCGTGTTGAGGATTTTGACAAATTCAACAATTATCCCTGGGATACGACAACTTTTACTTGACTATCCAGTATTTACTGACAAAGCTATCCTCAGGGAAGACTACATTATACGTCTTTCCTTGGGCTTTCATGGTAAAATTAATCACTATTTTTACTCATCCATTAGTTTATATTGAATATAGTTATTAAAGTATGACTTTTTTTGCTTGCTTTCTATTTACGTTTTTCAGGCTTGGGCATTTGAAGTCATTCCTCCCCCCGAAAGCAGGTAATGGATTACCTGAATGAGGTTTCTAAATCAAACGCCCAAGCCTATAAAATAACACCAATAAATCAAAACCACTATTGTGTAAAAAGAAATAAATGATATCATAATAAAAGAAAGAAATATTTACCATGAAAGCCCATGGAAAGCCATATAAGTTGACTGTCTTTGGTGCTAATGGACTCAACAAATATTTGACAGTCATTTTGAAGCTTTCATAACCCCAAGGATAGTTGTTAAACGCCTCAAGATCCTCAGAGATCTTTATTAAACCAACTCTTATGTTATTGTTAACGTCTCTCCCCCAAAGACTATTATGTGCAAATTAAACCAAGCATAATGACTTTTTGTGCTTCTTTGAAAGTCCTTTACCTTTCAATGCTTCTATCAAATTTTTATTTTTAAAGCTTGGACTAATAATGGACACTAGGTCATCACGATCACACGACTTGGCTTTGCCTTTTATGGGTGTGCGGGGTTTTTTTTTGGGGTTAGAATAGGTATAACTTGAGAAGGAGAAGGAGGATAACATTTTAGTCCAGTAACTATGGCAAACTCCTTCCAACCAAAACAAACAGGCATGCCACAATAATTTATCCACACCTCATCTATCTTATCTTTGTTTTCATACATAAACCTACGCTTGAGAAGTCCATATACCATTTTCATTTGGAAACTAGCATTGTTGTCCTCTGGCAAATTAAGATATTTCCCAAAGCAGCTGTCCCTAAAATAAGCATCCAATTTTTATTCTCAAAGTATTTTTCTGAAGGCATCGAAAGATTTTTCCATGGCTGACTTAACCATGAAATCACCCGTTAAATCTACAGCACTATCGCACTGCATTCTCGTAGGATAAGAATCAATGCTGAAGGTTTTGGCCAACTCTTTAGTGGAAGGACTATTGGCATTTAGCATTTGGATCATCTCTTTTGAAATATTTCTCTTCCCCGTGTTCATCATATTCTGCTCCCGATTGAGATAACACTTGTAAAGCAAGCTCATAGAGTGGTGGATGTAGTCTAGCTGGTTCACTTATGTCATATCTCAAATCCTATTGGGGTGGACTGGCACCCGTAACCGAAGAGGCCCGGGAGAACCAGCTCATAACTTTATACTTCCCATGCATACCTCTATGACAACCCAAAATTCGGACAGCATCATGTCACATATAAAAGAAAATAATCACCTGTATAAGCTCGAGCACACATATATATGTATATACAATACTTGGCCGTTGGAGCCATCACGTCTATTAACAAAACACCACCTTGACTGTACATTAGGTCTACAAAGCCTCTAGACAATACACAGAGTTTAACTAAGGTCGGGACACACCCCGCCATAAAACTAACTTTTATACAATACCAAAAGTGACTGGATATGACACGGAAAGCCCCGGAGCAAACTGGAACTCACCAAACACAGTTGTATATCCTGGCTCCTACTTATGCGGTGTATGAGCTGAGGTACCTGTGCCTGCAGCATGAAATGCAGGTCCCCCTTTAGGGGACGTCAGTACGAAATATGTACTGAGTATGTAAAGCTGTAGATAATCACATATGATATAGGAGCTCAATAGAAATCAAAAACAAGTGAATAAATCGTAATAGGAGTGGACCACACTTACTAGAACTTGCGATAATCTGTACATTGTATTTATTCAATCACTTTACCTTCATTCTTATCATCTTTGTAATCATTACTGTACTGTACTATGACCATTAGGCTGCCTCTAGTACATATCAAGTGGGATCGGCCCATGATAGGCTTATGTCCTTGGGATACCACCCATAAACACATAAATAGGGATCGACCCATGATAGGCTTACGCCCTTAGGATACCACCCGATAAGAGAGAACATCCATCACTTAGTTCAATTAATCTTTGAGATTGTTATTTTGGTCGCCACCGCATTTTTGATACTTTGAAACAATGATACATCAATAAGAGACATATAAACATACCATCAATGCAATAACAATGAAGTAAGAACTCATTGGCACATCAATGAAGTGTTTTGGAGTCATCAATGCCATAACAATGAAGTAGGAACTTATTGGTATATCAATGAAACTTTTGGAGTCATTAATAGCACATGGATCTTGTTTGAGTAACCAGATACCTTCTGACATTTATTAGTGCAATAAACATGTAAGATTTGGAAGACAAGTAAGTATTGGAATGTCTTGACATCTTGTAGGGTGGAAACAAGTTCATTGGTAACGTAGGACATCATACAAAACCATTATGGATCACATGTTATTGAATAACTTTGGAAACTTTCTTAATAGAACAATTGTTCACTTTCATGCCAAAGATATGGTATAGAGTAAGCTTTACATACCTGACTGTCAACCTTCAATACTAGTCCCAAATGGACTTCTCGTCTTTTCGGATTACTTATTTACAATTAACATATATAGCACTCTAGTATTAGTGACCAAACGTCACAATTCAATTATTTGAATTCACCAAATTAGTGGTTAAGTAGTAAACCTTAATTACACCATAAAGGGTGTCACTTTAACCTTCTTATACTCTAATTACATTTACATGTCATCCATATTCATACAACATCCTCCAATATAAAGTTTGAATTCATTTATCCTTCCAACCAATCCATTAAACCAAATTGAGCCATAGACATAAATAATCATCAATTCAA